>NW_017095899.1:0-29725 GCF_001412225.1 Nicrophorus vespilloides
TCTATTATTTATTAATAATTTTTAATATAAAAAGTTTTCAATTTTGGTTTTTACGTTGTTTTTCATTACTGGTTAAGTAACTTGGTAACTCCTTGGATTTGTAGAAAGATAGATTTTAAATTGTATTTTATTACAGATTGTAAAGTGAATTTTATCTGATTTTTTTCAATTTAATAGTTTATTGAAAAATGTAATATTATTTTATCGTTTTAACATATTTAGAAAATAAAATTTTTACATCAAAGTTTTTCTTACTTTTATATAGAAATATAATAAAAATCACATAAAATTATGTAACTGCAGATTTTTTTTTGTAATAATACAACAAAGTATTAATATTTGGAAATTGAAAAATTTGCACAAAAAAAAATCAATTAATTATTGTAATTTTTGCATTGAAAAGATTTATTTTGCACAAACATTTTAGAAACTGAATTCGTATATTAAATATAGCAAAAATCACATAAAATTATGTAACAAAGAAAAAATTCAATTAATTATTGCAATTTTTGCATTGATGTATTAAACAGTGAAATATATTTCCTTAAGATAGTTTTTCCAATAAATCAAATAATTATCAAAAAAAAAAAGTTTTAATCGAAATTGTTTCACTCAACTTTATTTTGAAGACAACTTTTTTTATTGAGCTGCAAAATATAAATATATGAACATAAAATAATTAAAACATGAATATAAAAAAAAATAACAAAACATAGTAAAATATAATATTATTTGAAGACACAAGCAAATTTAAAACGCGAAGATGCTCATTTTCTGCAACATAACTCTTTGACAGCTGGTAGCAGATGAACGAATGAAAGCTGCAAACTGTTAGCATACTCGTTGGAAAGGTGAGACTTTCAGCTTTAATTTGAGTATTTAATGACCTAATTAGCAAGCGTCGTATAGTTGCTATTTCAAATTAATAAAAGTATAAGACGTTCTTAATTTTGTTCGTCAACAACAACAAAAAAAGAAATGCATATAACCAACCTTGAAAATCCAATATTGTACGTGTTCGATAAAAAAGAAAGAAAAAGTTTTCCACTCCGTGCGTTGTGAACGCATGTTCAGAAATAAATAAATACAAAAAAAAAGAAGTAAAGAATGGGAGGTGTAGAGCGTCAAAATAAATAAGGTCCGAAACAAAGTGCAGGATAATACATATTTCTTTCTATCCCTCCGCCTCTTCTGCGGTCTTCGGGAAATTTATGTCCGCAGCCCTTCATAATCTCGTTCATCCTCTCTGACCGCCTCAAAAGAGAAACCGGAAGTGTTTTATTATGAAATTTATTTATGGCTGTTTTCGTTTTTTTTATATATTTTTTTTCCACTCTCACAAAACCATGCAAATTTCAACTTTCGTTTCCTCTTATTACCAACCAAAAAAAATATATTATTAACATCGTTATGGCTGCGACAAGGTCCTTCATCGATGTGCAAATCCTTGAAGAGATTCGTGCTGCTACACGTGCCTGTCTTTTTCTTTCTAAGAAAAGGATTACGTGGGAATTAAAATTGCAAATCGATTTCCTCCTTATTAAACCACCTGGGTTTGTCGCTCTTTCAAGCGACGATAAATTCGTCTTTTCCCAGATGAATTATTCACGTCCGGCTGGATGCAACACACCATTACATAGATCATTTGTCATTGCGCAACATTTCCATTCTGCAACTTTCGTTTTCCAAATAATTTTCTCATATTTTTTTTCCATCCGGAAAAAGTTGTGGCATTATTATTAATTTGTTTATTTTGGGGGATGAAGAAAAAAAGGGACGCAAACACATTTAGTTTCTTGCGTAATCACGAGGAGCGGGGTGATAATGTGCTTTTTGTTGGACGCCCTCGAAGGGATCCGACGATAAGAAACTTGGCATTCGCATATTATGAAAGATATTTTTTTTTCTTCAATTCTTTTTGTCTTCTTCTCGTTGTCCATCGCGAAGGACCATTAACGGTTTGATACTGGAATTAATGCCCTTTTCTTCTGCCCTTAATCCTCCTTACCTTCATCACGTTTTTTCTCTCTGTGTTCCGTTTAGCGGCGCCGCAATTAAAAAAGAACAAGAGAAGGATAATTGATGGGGATGAAATGCTTCAGCAGATTTACTGAATGGTCGGCAATTTTACGCTTTCTCGGAGATATCGCATATATATATCTTAAACTTTTGGACTGAACTATTAAAAGATACTTTCCTCCTTTGAAGACGTCCTCATTCACAAATCCTCTTTTCAATCTCGCAAAACTTTTTACTTTGTATACCCATTAAAACACCCTCACAAATTATTTTACAACATTACAACTTTATTTTATTATCCATAGTTTGCAGTTAGTACCTTACTTATATGAAAAAATGCAAATAAAAAAAACGCATTTTTTATAGTACTTGGCAAGTAACAAGTACATTTACAATGTAAAATGTAAAGAAAGTTATTCAAAACCGAAATTGTTCTAATTAAATAATGTAGAATAAAATATTTTTTGAATACTTGACAAGTAACAAATAGAATAATCAATTAATAAAAAAAATTGAAAAAATATCTTAGAAAATTAAAGTAGAAATAAACGAGAAAAGTTCCAATCCACTATATAAATATTTTTTCAAAAAGAAAAACACATTTTTTATAGTACTTGACAAGTGACAAGTAAGTTAATTATTTGATAAATAAATTGAAAATTATGGAAAAGAAAGTTATTCTAAGCCAAACCTGTTTTAATGAATTAATATACAACAACAAAGTTTTTAAATACTTGACAAGTAACAAGTACAATAACCATGTAATAAAAAAATAATTGAAAAAAATGTCTCAAATAAACGAGATAAATTCCAATACAAAAAAACGGATTTATAATTTAATAATAATTGACAAGTAACAAGTAAATCTATAAATTAAAAAATAATTAAATTGCTGTATATGATTCATTTGAAATGTAATACATCCACATTTAAACGATGTGTTAATGATATTTGGAAGATAATTGTGTAAAGAACATAAAATCAGTTTTCTAAATTCAAAAGATTAAACGAACGAAGTATAACATAGTTGAACGCATTCCCAAGGATTTTCAATTAACACGACATCAAAGAGTGTTTTGGCCCGTTCGCCGTCTCCGGAATAATTAAACTCGCTGCTATTGCATTACAATTAATTGAATTAAGTTGTAGTAATGAAGAATAAGGATTGTGCAGACGTCCTCTCAGAATCTGAGAGATAGAGAGAATTTCGGACCAGATTTTGTACCAAACCGAGGAATGTGTTAATTGTTTAAATGTTTGAAATAGTTTGATTAACTTTGACTTTGATTTATTTGTTATCTATAATATAATAACAATTTGCTAAATACTAAAATTTGCGAGTTTTTTTCTTAATTTTTCGAAAGATACGAATGACGCCACCGTTACTCAATGTATTATCTAACTAAAGCTATGTAATGTATATTACGTAACCGAGAAATGACGATTTTCAATGTCGATTATTTTTAATTACTCAACAACCGCTCATCCCAATTAGATCATCTTACACTCAATTAAAACTGAAAGTCTAACCTTTCCATTAACAGCTCTCTGCTACTATCCGTTCGTCTGCTATCAGCTGTCAAAATTGGCATTGCTGCAAATGAGCAATTCATTAATTTCAGAATAATTATTTAATTTAACAAAAACTATAAACTAAAAACAAACACTTTTTGAACATCCATCCAATTATATAATTCAAATCCAATAGGACGTGGAATAATGTACGTGCAGGAAGAGGAACTGGGTCGCAGCAGATCTTTAAAATACTTGAGATAATTGTACAACAGTAGTAGCAAAGTTCTCATGCGGAGAGAAAACTTTGTGTTTCGCAACGGAAAGATTGATTGTATGATATATAAGACAAGATAAGAAGACAAACAATTGGATTAACTCATTTTATCAGATCCCTCCGTGACTTTGATTTGATCCGACTTTGCAATTTTACATATCCTCTTATCTAACTCTTCAAGAAATGCAAGAAAGAAAACAACCGAACTCTATGACAAAACAATTATAGATACAAATCAGATTAATCTTAAAAAAAAATAATTAAGAAAATTGTGATTTTTTCAAAATTGGCGACCAACGTGGGGCACTTCACATTCATACACTAATTACAATTTCAAATATAAACCACATCACAATTTTGCTAATGATTAATTTAGATTACGTTACAATTACCGAAAACTTTGAATGAATTATGAAGCATTAATAATCTCGTTTATTACGTGAAAACGACGCAAATTTTATGATTTTAATACACTTATTTGCGTGTTAAAATTAAGAACGTTAATTTCATTATTATAAGTTTAAAGATAACCGAGTTGATGGATTACAGAGTAATTTCTGCGACAAAATAAACTTTTTTTTGTGTAGATAACATTTCGTGTTAACAAATATGAATCTTAATTAATTAATCCGATGTGAAGCGATGTTGGAAATCCGTGTCCTGATTTATTACGTGCAGCCTGTTTTCCACATGAAAAGAAGACCAGAATGGAACGGAGGAGGAATGGAATGGAACTCGAGTCTCTGAAGATAAATTCGCTTTGGTTGGATGATGGGAATGAGGTGGAGGAGGAGGAGAGCCATTACCCTCGTAATACCTAATGGGTGGAGAGATGCACCCTTTTCTAATGAACAGCAATCCTTCCTACATCATACCTACAGCTCGTTAGGAAACCAGGAAAACGATGTTATAATTAGCAAAACATCATTAGTTATTGCTGCCGCTCCACCCCACAGCTTGTCAAATGATCTGAATGTCTGAATCGTATCGTTTGGAAACGAAATTCGTGATAATGGGGCGAAAATTATTATTACGACCAAATCTTATTTTGTGTAAATATTTACAAAAGATATGTCAGTTTTACACTTCATTAATATTAATAGTATAATTATGTCTTCAATTAATCAAAATATGTATATGTAAAACAATAAAACGTAACAAAATAATTATAAATAAGCATAAAGACTCTGGTTTCTATCGACCAAATTTGATCCAAATTAGGGCCAATTTTCTTTCCTAAAAGAATCATTAAAAATTAAAAAATAAAGTTTTTTTTTTCTGTTTTGACTAAAACCATATTATTATCGAAATATTATGCAATAAATATTCTTTGTTTTTTGATTTATTAAGAAAATCTGTGTTTTAAACATTTTTTTTTTCAGAAACCATCCAAATCGAAATATAGATGCTAGATTTTATTTAGTGCACCAATTAGAAAGATCTCCAGATTATGATTAGTAGACTTATGAAATGGCCACTAGTGTGTATATTTATGTATTATGAAGCGAATATAAGTACACAAAGGGAAATTAGGGAAACAACAGGTAATACAGTTAACTTTATAGTTCAAGGTCATTGTAAGTATTGTACACGTGGCAATTAACAATTTTATAAATATTTTTAACTAGAAAAGCTTACAAGATCCAAAAAATTGGAGAATTGTACACGTGGCAAGTAACAAATACTCACTTACCAATAAGTTTTTAGTTCAAATTGACTTATTTCTCTTTAAATTTTAACTTAAAGTACACGTACTTGGATGAATCATATGACTATCAGGATTTCGATTTTTAAACTGCGGTTAACTTAACGAGGCTGTGTATACAATCGGATCAAAATTGCGTAACTGAATTGGCTACTAGTGTGTTTATTTATGTATTATGATGCGAATATATTCGTCATAAGCGCTACACAATAAAATAGACCATGACGAATATATACGACATAACCACTTAAGGTGTTAACTTTTTGATATCTTTATTAATGTTAAAAAAAAGAAAATTTTAATTGAAGAATTAGAATTAGCTTGCTTGATTATTGAGTAATTCCATCAAAAGTGAATACATTGAAGAAACGTCATTTCTCGCTAATTTTTGTTACAAAGTAAATTTCATAGCCAATAGTAAAATATAACTAATAACTTTAACTTTAATATAATTATAACTTTCAACAAAACTACTAAACTAGTGAAAAATAAGTTTTTTTTTAAAGCTTTCAGAATCAATAGGAAAGTCATCGGAAACAATATTTACTGCAATGAATTTGCTGAATTTCCAAACTTGCATCCGACACAGATTCACGATCTCGCAAGCACTTTGTCACGCGCAAAAAGTAGACAAAAAGTGGAGAAGCGTTTAAAGGATTGCCATTACCGCCTCTAAGGATTTTGCAGTATTCCGCAGGACGAATGGTAAAAAGTTACTTCTGGCGATATGTGATAAATCGTCCGGTCCGAGATCATATTTTTCCCCAAGTCCATAAAGCATCTGAAGCGCAATTATCGATCGCATCCCGAAAAAGTTTACTTACAGAGTACGTTGTAAATTCACCAAAAAATTGACCGAGCAGCTTTATCAGTTCAGTAAAAGCTCAAAGTATTTTATTGGAACAGTTTTTTTTTGTTGTTGTTGTTGTTGCTGCACCCGCTTTGATGTCCGAACCACAAAGGGCGTAATATTTGCGCAGCCCTTTTTGTGTTGATGCATTTCATCCTGGTTGTTGAAAGTTACAACATTCGCGTGGCGATAATTGGAAGGATTTTTTTAAGTTCAAGCTGATGCAATTGTGGCTGTTAACATTTGGAATTGGAGATCTGTACAAAACCTATATTCTTCTTTGGAACAACAATATCATCGGAATTGCAATCGTTTATTGCGTAATAAAAAATATAATTGTATCCCGTGAAAACGTTTTGCGTGTGCTTCGAAATGTCTTCATTTCCATTCGTGGCAATAAACGTAAAAGATTTATACCGAATTGTATTTGCATGCAGAAAAGTACTAAAAAATAACTGCTTTCTATCATTCCCCCAAGAGATGGCGCTGTAATCGAATTTGCTTGTTTACTAAATATATTACCTAACAATTTATTTATCCAATACAAATTTATAATATTAACTTTACTTTTTGATTACTATAATAAATTAAAAAAAAATATTTACCATTTTTTTTTTAAATTGAAATCTGCAGCTACAGCTCATATCTTTATAGTTTTACTGCCACAAAATTGCTAAGAATATTCCAGATCATCGCTTTGACACAAAGTGACAGCTGTCATTTAATGATTCCACATATTTCTTTGTAGTTGTATAGTGACCCAACCGCTAAGGATATTTTACCAGTTCCTCGCTTTGACACAAAGTGACAGCTGTCATTTAATGATCCCACATATTTCTTTGTAGTTGTATAGTGACCAAACACTAAGAATATTTCACCAGTTCCTTGATTTGACACAAAGTGACAGCTGTCATTTAATAATCCCACATATTTCTTGGTAATTGTATAATGACCCAACCGCTAAGAATATTTCACCAGTTCCTCGATTTGACACAAAGTGACAGCTGTCATTTCGCGACACATATTTATATAATATTTGACATATTTTTAACAACATTAATAAAGAAAAATAAGTTTTTGGATAAAATTAGAGCTAATTGATAAATAAATGAATGAATGTAAGGGTTGGTGGATATGTGGAAGAGGAATAGACTTTAGTTAATTATTATCGAGTTGAAACTTTGGTTTGTCGACGAGGGCAAACTTTAAATTGATAAAAAGCATTAGTTACAATACAACTTCTAATTGCGTTTCCGCAACAATAATTGCACTTGTCAGTAATTAGTTTCGAAACTAATATAATTATTTAGTTACGTCCACAAATTTCGTTAAACATATACACGAAACCCAGTATCAATTTACCAATTAGAATCATACTCAAATCGATATCAATATTTCAGTATAAAATTATTAATTAAAATAAACAATATTAATTGAAAACTTTTGAATTATAAAAATCACATTTATTAGATTTTAGATCATATTTACATAATTATTAATACATAATATCACTTAATAATAGTAAGAACAATTGCAAATATTTACTTTATAGTCTAATTACATCAGAAACGGTATTTTTGCGCATCTTTTGATTCAACCGCTATTACGTAATACTAATTAATTACAGAGTTATGAAGATTTTTTAATGATTTTGCACGTCTTTATGTTTTACTTAATTACTCGATAACTAGTAATGCTACTTAGTATATATGCAGATTTAAAACAAGATTATAGTGTTTCTAATGCGCCTATAAGTAGATTTATGTTATTTACCGCCTTTCTGCAATAATCTTTCAAATTTAATTTTTTTTTTGATAAAAAATTTAATTTTTTTTAAACACAATTTAATTAATTACATAGAATATTATTACCATTTTTTAGGTATAATCGTTAAATCGTATTCATTAATGTAACATTTGATTTCCTTACATAATCTACAAGTAATCATCTACATCTAGCATTGATTACTATGATTAATACGGTCAAAGGTTAATCTAGAGTCCAGATTGCTACAAAACAAATGGATTGAATGGTGAAATCGTACCGTCGGGTACCATTAAGTAGGGAACAGCAAAAACGGCTTCGGTATAATAGCCCAAACATCAACGGGCTTTCAATCTTCACGGATCCATGGGTTTCCTATTCACCAGGGACGACGAATACTCCACCAAAGGCAAACTGACAGCGTAATATATCCATCAGGAATCGATAAGCTTCAGCAAAGTTCGTATTATTAATGTGTATATGTACATATATGAAAAAGAGTCGATTTGCCGCATCCCTTTGAAGACAATAAGTACACAAAGGGAAATTAGGTATTATCAAGAAAACAACAGATAATAATACAGTTAACTTTATAGTTCAAGGTCAAATGTAAGTATTGTACACGTGGCAATTAACAATGTTACAAATATATTTAACTAGAAAAGTTTACAAGATCTGAATATCCAAAAAATTAGAGAATTGTACACAAATTTTCACTTTTAGTTCAAATTGTTTTATTTTTCTTTAAATACTTGGTTGAATCAAATGACTATCAGGACTTCAATTTTTAACCTGCGGTTAACTTAACGAGGCTGTGTATACAATCGGACCAAAATTGCGTAACTGAAATTACCAACCAAAGAACTGTCATTATCAATTACCGGTGTTAGAGGTGTTTCGTATACAAAGCATGCTCTTGCAATTTGCAACGAATTAGGCTTTCAACTTGCTCTGAAAATTATTTTTCATCTAATGCCGTGCACGTGCTTTACTCACGCTCGTATTTAATATACATTATGGTTACCGGTGTTTCCATCGTTTAACGTCGGAAAATGCAGGAAAGTCCACACAGAAAGGACCGAATCTCGTTAGGACGATAGGAAGCGGTCCTTCGGCGCGTTTTAATAATACTAATATTTGCACAGTTTAATTTCATGCAGCGAGAAACGTGTGTCTCTATCGCTTCAGTTGGAAAATTTTGCAAGTTTGTTTAGCAATTTCACTTTTTACTACAATTTCATACCTTGGCATATGTGAGAAAAGTGTGTAATCAGAATGTTTTAAATAAACGCAATATTTACTTGAAAATTATGTTTGCAAACTGAAACCATTGTTGTATCATAAATATCTCATCTCATACATGATAAAAATGCTTTGCTGTTGCTATGGACGCTGCATTAGTTGCTAGGAACGCTACATTGGTTGCTATGTCAGTTGCTAAGGACGCTTTCGGTTGCTATGGACGCAATGAAAGTTGCAAATGACCTAACTTTTTTTACAATTATCTTTTTTTCTTATAATAATAATAATCAAAAGAAATTATAATTCAAAGACAATATAAAATAATATTATGATAAATCTGAAAAATTATAGTGGAATCCACGGAGCGTATTTTCGCGAAGCTCAAACAAAAAAAAACGTGGAAATGCAATTGTATCTGAAATGGAATTCCACTTGTTTGAGTTGACTTTCCCCATTTGCAGTCAGCTCCCGTATATATATTGCTGCTCGCAGGAAATCGCCGTCTCCACCTTTCTCCTTATACATCTAACAGGATTTCATTGTTTACTTACGTCTATGTTCATTATTTAATTACGTTTCAGCAGGTTTTCTTCTTCTATCGTTCCATTTTTCCTGCGGCAAACTCCTCTCTTCTGTCTACTCTCTCCACCAAACGAATAACAATTTTATATTTCCGCAGACGGAAATATATGGAGGCAAGTTTGTTTAGGGATTCGCAATATTTGCGATGGTGCACATACACACAGTCCATTGGATATTGGAACGGATATTGCAGCTGCAGCTGGAAATATATTTGATAGATGTGTATGGTTTTTTCTTATACTTTGAAATAGATATAAAAAAGAGAGAAAGAAATAAGACATTAGGATGTGATGGATCTGTTATTTATTTTGCAACATCGAGTTTGCTCGTATCGTTATGTGAATGGAGAACGACAGACATTTAAATTGTCTATAGTGGAATAGGTTTCAATTGAAATTGAAATGTACACAATTCTTATTTCCCAATACATTACCCTGGGGAATACCCTTTATTTTACTATAACCTCACATAAGATAACCACTACACTCTTATATATAGACAAATACGTTCAATATATACGTATTCTATATTTCTTATAATTTTTATTTTCTATAAGACCTAAAACGCCACCTCGGGGAATCCCATATATTAGTTTACTTAGTCAAAGTTTAAACACGATTTTTTTTCTTGTTTCAGGTTTTTCAAAACTTTATTAATTCAACTTCACTCCGAGGTAAGTTTTTTTTTTGTACAATTATACCAAAATAAAACAGATATACAAATATGTACATTTATTTACACTAATTGCAATAAAAACATGTGGACTTATACCACAATTAAAGTACAAAACACTTTGATGAATGAAAAATTATACACATTTCTATTCCACTCATTATATTTTTCGTGATAAAGTCATGAATATAGAAATTTAATCAAATTTTACCTGCAAAAAAGTGTTAATGCAATCAAAGAGCCAAAAAAAAACAGCGAACTTAACTTAATGTTAAAATCCTTTAACGAGGACAGTTTGACGTATTAAATTCGTCCCTTTCACGTTTTTTTTGTCATTTTTTCTTGCATAATACATAGAGGGAAAATAATGTTTCGTTTTCCGGCTGAAGAAAGCATAAAAAAGCGACAATGCGCGCAATCTCTTCCAGATTACACAAGCACTATTGTTCCGGACTTTGTGCATTCATATTTAAAAATACGTAAACTCCGGAGAGAGGAACAAAATGTGTCACATGCGACAAAGACGTAAGAGAAGAGAAAAAAGAAGAAGAGATAGCTTTTGTCGTTTGCAAGAATATTTCTTTCGCGTTTTATTTATTTATGTCTTCTTTTGCATCGTTTTTTTTTCGAGTGTATCCTTTCTTGTTGTTTCTCGTAGTTTCTTTTTTGCCTTCTGTTTGTTGGAACGTTTATATTTACTGCGCACTTACGCACGTGATTCAGCCGCTAAATGCTCCAACTTTTCTCATAAACTGACATAGGAAGTGTTTTCAGCCTTACATATTTTCTTTTCTTCTATTCGTATTTATTTTTCATTCTTCCATAGCTTTCATATGAGAAATACGTGAAATTTTTAAGCATTCAACATTCAAATTTTTTATTAAATTTATTACATACAAAATACTAAGTACACTTAACTTTCAGAATTTTGAAGAAATGATGTTCTAAAACATTGTTTAGTTCTGAAATTTGCAATTATAAAGAAACTTTTAATATGGAACCAGTATAAAGCCTCGAGGAATTCTATATATCTTACTATATTTTTCATCAATATTTGGTCTTTGCTATCCTATACTACTTTATACTAAGTACATAAAGAAATATTTGTTAATAATTGTAATAATTTATTTCTTAGATATCAAAAATAACATGTTAACAATAACTTATATATTATAAGCAAAACTCTTACATTATTTACATATTACAACAAATTACATAATACTAAAATTTACGTTTTTAAAAATTAAATATATTGAAGAATGAATTGAAAATGTATTCAAGGAAAAATTGCATATATAAATCTCATTTAATATTACAAAAGTAGAAGAAAAAAATGGTGCAGACCTTCCTGGTTTTGATGGATTGTGCGGTTAGCGAAGACGGATCGATCGAGAGGCGAGTCGAACAACAACATCGAGGGAAGAAACACAATATATTTGTTTCGTCCTCGATATTTATTTTAGTACGTATCAATTGATTCATCGCACCTTTCAATTGAAGTGATTAAAATCTATGAGGTAATGTCAGAGAAGATGAAATTATTGAAGAAAGTTTGAGGGAGATGATGGAAATTGTGGATAGTTGATTCATCTAATGATTAAAAAACTAAGAGAAAAACAATATATACATTTTTATTTAGAATAATTCTTAATTTTAAGGTTTATTATGAATAAGTCTATATGAAATAATAAAAGACACTGTCGGGATTTTTTGATTGAGTCGGGAATTTGATTGTCGGAATTTCGGTTATTGGGATAAAAACACTAAAGTTATCGAAAACTTTAGTGTTTTTATGCCACGCTGTATACGCGATTCAATAAGTCTTCTGATGGCTCTAAATATTCTTGCTCCATGCTGTAGTAGTCTCTGTTGATGCACCTGAATATTTGTAGTAAGCACATTCGGAAGTTCCTGTTGCATCTGGCGAAGATGTAGAGGTTGAACAAAGGGTTGAGGTATCCTAGACAAGCGGCTACTATCGACAAGTAGTAGAGGACGGAGTAGTTCTCAGCAACGGAGACCAAGAGGCATATCCAGCTTGGAAACCAGCAGATCACGTAGACGCTGACCAAGTTCAAGTTCATATTGAACATCTCGTGAGGTCTATCCTTGGTCACGTACCTCGTCCAGTGCATGCTGAGCACAAGAACCATCAGAGCTGCGTACCCGAAGAACAACAGGTAATGAGAGATCAACGAATACTTAAACTCTATGCATAAACTGGACAAGGTGACTATACCGCTGAACGCCATCAACCACACCACGAGAATCACGTAAGGGTACAACCGTCCACTAGGCACTCGCACTTCGAACACATCCAAGTACCAATTCATGCAAATCACACCAATGAACGCTATAGTTGTAACTTGAAGCATCGAAGCCATCTCGAATGAAACGCAGACGATCTCCTCCCCAATGAAAAGATCCTCCAACGCCGAAAATATCCGGTAAAAGCATGGAGTCAAGATCAAGTAAAAAGTGTCGCTGATCAACCAGTTTATTATGTAAACGTTCGTCGCTCCTTTCATGTTCTTCAGGCGATTCAGGATGTAGATGATCAGTCCGTCGGCTACGATTCCCACCAGGCAGATTATCGAGAAGACTATTTCGTGCAGGATCATCGACATCGATTCCTCCGGGGTGATCGCCTGCGATGCGTTCTGATAATAGTCCAGGCTGAAATTGGATATAACGTCGTAGTCCATCGTAGATGCGTTTGCTGCCTTCGTTCCTGAAAAAACAGATAATCTTATTAGTACTTCTCATTGAGTCTACATCGAAATCCCGACAACCATAATCGCAACAGTATCAAAATCCCGAAATCCTGTTTCCCGTCAATATAAAAAAGAAAATTGAGATCTAATTGCCTTTTAGATTATTTCTTATTGTTAAGCTTTATTATGAATAAGTCTATATCAAATAATAAAAGATACTGTCGAAATTTTGTTACTTCCGAGATTTTGTTACTGTCGAGATTTTGTTACTGTTGGGATTTGGATCGGCAACGATTCTCATCTCGTATTCTGCTGCTTCAAAAATATTGAGGAAAACCTGCACAGATTTGGTGGAAATGTTAAATTGAAAATTGATATTCAATTTCGTCGCTTTTCGATTCGTACACCGCATAAATATCCATAAATTTACACATCAAAGCTTCATTTTAGTTTTGTTTTATTATTACTATTATCCCCAGCATCGTTTTGATAGCTTCATCACAGCATATATTCAATTTGGAATCGTTTGCATGCAAAATATGGAAATGCATTATAATCAATGCAATTTTCATTGTGATTCGCCACAACTTGATTACATAAACTGTTAAATTTTCATTTATTTTAATAGTTTAGTTACAAAAATAATTACAGACAAAAAAAAATAATATTTCTAAGAAAATATTCTTATTTTTTTCTCGATAATTCGAAAACTTTATAACTATTTATATATTTTATAATTACATAAGAAGTTGTCTTAAATTACGCACATTTTCACATAAAAATTGTTTTCTAATGTTATTTAATAATTGAGAGATAACAATTTTTGTACTTTTTATTGTCATTTTCAAGTATTTGGACAAATTATTGAAATCGCTTCAATTTTTTTTTCGTTGCAATTTTTCTATAATTTTCTCCAAATTTAATACTAATAAATACATTTTTTTCTCCGTACAAATAAGAAAAATGCATTTTAATTTTCGAAACGTTATTTTTATCTATTTTTGTCTGCAAATAATTCAAAAACTTTTTCTATAAAACTTATTATATCATCAAATTGATATGTTATATTATGTTAATATTAGGAGCGGTCACCAATTCATATTGCTTAACTTTGTAGTTTTCTTTAAATTTATTTCCAAACATTGTTAATATTTCTTTAAAAAAAAACTGATTAGAAACTGCATTTGTAAATACTAAAATATTTGTTATTCTAAATGAGTGCAAAAGTTAAATAATCTTGTTTATTGCAAATACTACAAACAAGTATAAAAAAAAATGTTGCAAACTTGAAATGGAAAACTGTAAAGGCGTTGATAATAATTCACGTTCCAAATAAACAGAGAGTTTCGAAGAAGAAACAAATAAGAAAATGTGCAAAAAAAAACATTGTTTACTTCTTTTGCTCGAAATCGTTGTTTACAATTGTCAAACATCCTTTGAAGTTTTGTAGACCATCCGTCAGTTGGGAACGGTGTTTATTGCAAGACGCGAGATCAAAGTTTGATTGTTCCCGTCAAACAAAAAAGGATTTGCAAAAGTCTGTGTCTTCGCCGATAATGAAGAAGGTGATGAGTGTAAGTACAACAACACATGAAGTGGACCAATTTGCGTTTGCTCTTGAACGGTGAATTGACGTTCAAGGTCGTTCGGATAATCGGCGCGTGCCTCAACGTAACGTTACTTTTTTTAATGCGTTTCTCTTACCCGTTTATGTGTATATTGTAGTGCAAACGCATCACACAGCGTCGTCGTCGTCTCGCTTAACGTCGCTCATCGATGATATTAACCGACGATGAGATAATGATGGTGATTATGGTGTGGTGTTGTTTTTAGCTCTGACCAAGCACTGACTTTACTCGCGCAAGTTTTGTTGTCCGTTCCGAACGGGACGGGACGTCAATTTATCTGTTAAATTCACATTTGTACACACGGACAACGGAGGCGCAGATTTTAAATGGACGACCTTTTTTATATAAATAATTGCCACGTTTTGCTACTGCTCTCCCCTCATTCTATATTTTTCGTTTCTGTTGGTTGTTCATCTCTTTCACCAAGTGTCCAAATTGTCCTGAAAAACATCATTTCTTTCTTTCAAATTTACCTTCATTTTTCCATATTTCTCATGATTAACAAAGTTAAATATCGAATTATTTAATAATCATATGATCTATGTGCAAAACATCCAAAAAAATTGTATAAAATAACATAGAGTTTGACTCAACCTAAATTCAATTTATTGAAATGATTATTGTATTATTGTCCATAATCTTCAAAATATGATTTGATTCATTCATCAATTAATTCGCAACCAAAAATTGGGTTTAACGGATTGCGAAATGACAGCTGTCACCTTACGTCAAAATGTAAAAAATCGCTGTACAATTGATTGCTGCTACCAGATATACATTTTCTTCATTATTTTTTCGTACTATTTTTATAAAATTTTACTTTGTTTCTACTTTTCTCGATGACTAAAGAACAGCAGATTTCAACTGTCATGTTACGTCCAATTGTTATATTATAACCAATTGGATTGCATTACAATTAATTACTGTTAAATTTAACAATTTTCAACCTATACATTTTTGACACTTCGCGATATGAAATCTGTAACTTTACCTCGAAACTTTAAAATTGTTATATTATAACCAATTGGATCACAGCACAATTAATTTACAAATTTTCTCGATATTTCTTTCTTTACTTTTTACGAAATTTTATATTAAATTCGATAACGTAGATTTTGCTTTTCTCGATCTTCAATGGTCTTCAACCTATGGGTCGCGTTAAATATTTGACATGACAGCTTTACGTCAAAATAGCTAAAAGCTTGAGAAAACTTTTATATCAAAAAAAAATTGGTAAAATTTTCAATAAAGTAGTGTCCAAATTATCCTTAAAAATATCTTTAATTCCTTCAAATTTACCTTCACTTTTCCATATTTCTCATGATTAACAAAGTTAAATATTGACTTATTTAATAATCATTTGATTATCGGCTAATTATTTAAAACAAACAATAAAATTATTAAGAAAATTATAATCATAAAATATTCAAACAACTTTTAACAATTTTTTTAACTATTCTTTCATTTCTCATTACGTAATTATTTATATTCTACTTTGTAATAGAAATGCTTAGAAATGCATCAATTGTAAATGGAAATGTTTAGATTCGTTTTTTATCAAAATAAAACTACAAATATATCAAAAAATAGTTGAAAAATTTACTGACTTTATTTATTTATACTTAGCTTTGTAATAGAAATAATTATGCTTGGAAATGCATCAATTGTAAGTGGAAATATTTAGTTTCGTTTTTTTTATCGAAATTAAACTACAAATATATCAAAAATTGGTTGAAAAAAATATTGAAAATTTACTCAATTTTAGTTTTCAACTCAATTATTTGCTCGTATAACTTAATTATTTATATTTAAAGTTGTAATGGAAAATATAATTTTTGAAAATGCATCAATTGTAACTGGAAATGTATTACATTAAGTTCCAATCAATAAAAGTGGTTGGTAAATTAATGCTTTCACTGTTTATGAGGAGGTACGACAATAAAATGTGTTTTATGGTGTCCTGAGGATAGGAATCAAGTTGGAATTGATTTATTTATTATAGCTATTACAAAGAAGTATTTCCTTCTTTTAGTCTTTCTTTATCTGAAGCTCTATATATTACAAATTAACATTTCAGTGATACTACAATAAATGTCCAGGTTTTATTTTTGATATGTCGCGAAATGACAGCTGTCACCTTACGTGCAAAAATCAAGAAAATTTGTTATTTCAATTTTTTAAATAATTCACTAAAAAAATAAATATTTTAAGTGATATTAATTCTCAGAAATGAATGAGAGAAGTGAGAAATGTATATGAAATGATATAGGCAACATAACTTATCAATTTATTATCGTATTTTGCGAATGAATGATGCGTCTTAATGCGATGTTTGCGTTCGAAGGATCATTGTTATTATTACCAAATATTGACACTGGCCGCAGTCCAGAAAGGATTAGGGGCAAACAATGAGTTTTTTTTATGTGTGCGTTTCTGGAAGCGAAATATGAATCCCGAAATAGAACATAATCTGCTCTCAGGAATTTATTAGTGTACATTCATGACTCTATAATGATCACAACATAAAGCATTATTAGGATCAGTAATTTCGTAATTAGAAATTCGATTATAATTGATGGATTATGTGTGGTTTCTTTGATTGAAGTCACATTTTTACATAGAATTTGACTCAACTTAAATTTAATTCATTGAAAAGTGTACTTTTCCATAATTTTCAAAATATTATTTGATTCATTCATCAATTAATTGTGAACATAAGTTAATTTTTCAAACATAATATGATTGCAACGTTTCTCAACCTATGATGATAGTAAACCAAAATTGGGTTTAACGGATTGCAAAATGATAGCTGTCACCTTACGTCAAAATGTAAAAATTCGCTGTACAACTGATTACTGCTACCAGAAATAAATTTTCTTGAATATTTTTTCGTACTATTTTTATAAAATTTTACTTTTACTTTGTTTCTACAATTCTCGATGACTAAAGAACAGCAATTCTCCACCCATGAGGTGCGGTAAATTTTTGACGGGTTGCGAAATGACAGCTGTCATGTTACGTCCAAACGTCAAAATTGTTATATTATAACCAATTGGATCGCATTACAATTAATTACTGTCAAATTTACCAATTTTTACACTTCGCGAAATGACATCTGTCACTTTACGTCGAAACGTTAAAATTGTTATATTATAACCAATTGGATCACAGCGCAAATAATTTACAAATTTTCTCGATATTTCTTTCTTTACTTTTTACGAAATTTTATATTAAATTCGATAACGTAGATTTTACTTTTCTTGATGTTTAAAGAACAATGGTCTTCAATCTAAGAATCGCGTTAAATATTTGACATGACAGCTGTCATCTTTTGACATAATAGCTGTCACTGTTCAAAACAAGTTATAGCTTATTGATAAATCATCAAATTGTTAATTTCCTAATTACATAAGCTAATTGACAAAAATGAATTAGAAGTGATTTCGGACAAGCGTGAAATTTTCCATCTATAATTTGTATCAAATTTCGTTTTATTAATAGAAATGATCAATTTACAATTCTGATTGTATGCAATTGCAGACACGGATCAAGTTCAAATTGGCGTGAGATTGAGGACTAGCCTCACCTGTGGATAATGATGATGAATTGCTGCAATTTGCGGAGAAGGTCAAGGTCGTTGAATGGGAATCGCGGCTGATGGGACCGATGTTGTTTCATTGCAATTCTTCAGTGCTGTGGCTTGCGATATTAGTTTAAGTGGGAAATAAAGAAGAATGCCATAAACCGCTAATAACCGCATAAAGGGCACGGATATTGGAGATACCCTTCGGAAAAGTAGTGAAAGTGGAAGAGTACTCGAGAGGGAAGCCTATTGATGGTGGGCAATTACTGGTTTTCTCATCCCGATCGTCCCCAAGGACACATACTTCCAACCCCCTAAGTGCCCTTATTTCGCTCGTTTTATCTGGTATTACCATCAAATGCCACATCCTTATTACCTTCCTCTCAATCTTTGCCTCCATCCAATCATAATCACAGGTGTTTCATGGGTATTTCGATATTGCATGTATCAATTGTAATTCACAGCTTTTCGATCAATATTATATAATAAAGTTTTTATATAATTTATCTTTAATTAATAACGTAATGAGTTTACAATAAATACATGCATTGAGTTCGAAGCTTTAATAAATCAGAAATGTTTAAACTTTACATTGTATATAGGCAACTTCTGCAACTTCATTTTTTTAACAGCTGCATCTTCTTACAGAAAATCATCTGGAATTTTGTTACTCGAATTTGACAGCTCATAACAAAAGAACGTTAATAATCACGAACATATCAGTTGGTTCAATACAAAGGTCATAGTTTAATTTTCAATTTAAATGAGTTAATTAGCGCTTGGGCTTATGTAATAATTATATAAAACGTAAAGATGTGACAACTACACGAAATCCATAAAAATAATGTCAGTTGTTTTAACGAATTATCTTAGTTAACTTTTACAGCTCATAATAAAAGAACAACGTCAATCGCAAATATGTCTATAGGTTTATTGAAAAGTCCATAGTTCTATCTTTAATATTCAGTTCCATTGAGATAATTAGCGCTTTTTGTTATGGAGTAATTATAGAAAATGTGAAGATGTGACAAATGAGTTAATTAGCGCTTGGGCTTATGTAATAATTATATAAAACGTGAAGATGTGACAACTACACGAAATCCATAAAAATAATGTCAGTTGTTTTAACGAATTATCTTAGTGAACTTTGACAGCTCATAATAAAAGAACAACGACAATAACAAATATATCAAGAGGTTTATTGAAAGGTCCATAGTTCTATCTTTAATATTCAGTTCCATTGAGATAATTAGCGCTTTTTGTTATGGAGTAATTGTAGAAAATGCGAAGATGTGACAAATAAACGAAAAATCAACATAATTAGGTAATTCATTAAAATAACATCTCAGTTGTTTTATCGACATCTCATAAGAAAAGAAAGACGACAAGCACAAATCTGTCAGTGGATTCATTACAAAGGTCATAATTTTATTTTTATTGAGTTTATTAGCGGTTTTAATTATGGAGTTATTATATAAAACGTGAAAAATGTTATATCGAATTTTCTTACTAAAATTTGACAGCTCATAACAAAAGAAACGTGATAATCATAAATCTGTCAATAGGTTCATTGGAAAGGTCATAGATTTATCATTAATCTTAATTTTCAATGAGTTAAATAAAACGTGATAAATAAATGAAAAATCTGCATAACTCAGTCATCAATTAAAAGTATATAACAATTATTATATGAAAATGTGCGCAATAAAAGACCCTTTCTGATTTAACAATTAAATTTGTAATAAGTGTTCTAATTTCTTTGTTATTTCCATTAGGATACTAGTGTTTTCGAGAAATCGTAAAATCCAGGATTAGCACGAAAACTTTAATTAACTTAATGCATTGTTGGAAATTGTTCGGGATGAAATTACGTTATCTTTCGGAAGCTTTTATTCCTCCCCGCACGGAAGAAGCAATTAATTACACGAGACTAATTCCAAACAAAAGCTACATACCTCCTCGTCACTCCTCACACGTCATTTCTTCAACGAATTCCTCGCAGTTTTCTTCTGCACGTCAAAACGAGAAGGAAAGAAAAACAACAACAACAACTACTACTACTTACCGTTACGTAATTAAGAGCGACGCGGGGCGAACTTTAATTAAAAATTTGAAGAAACAAAAAACTTTTTAATTAAATTATTATTTATTGCTGTTAAGTTTTAAACAGTTGCATTGCTTTTGCTGAAGGTGATGTTGATGGATGCGTTGTCATCCTCGTTACAGAAGTCGATTTCGTCCTCTTCCTCCTCCTTACGTTTTTGGCACAAAGTTTGTAAATGGACACGGAAGACTTCATCGCCAAAGTACCAGAAAATTAAGAAGTAAATTGGATTCAGCATTTGCACGAAGTTTAAGCCGACGATGAAGTCAGTTTGAAAATCGAGAGCGTAGAGTAGGTTGCCAATGGAAACTATCAAATAAACGCAAATGAAGTAGATTTTGCACTTGGGTACGGTTGCGAATCGATCCATAATCATCGTGGTCATGACCACAATCAATGTTACGATGTATGCGACGATGAAGGCTATGTGCGAATTGAAGTTGAACAACAGTTTGATGGCTACGAACTTGATCCAAACTATGGCTACCAATTGGAAAAACTTTGCTTTGCTGAAGTATCTCTCGATCAAGAGGAGTTTGAGGAAGAGTAGAGCTATGATCTTTATGTAGAGATCGGATTCGTGCAGGTATTTCTCGGATTCTGTGACGAGGAAGGCAATTCCTTGCAGCGAGTACATCGATTCCGAAATGAAATAGTTGATGAGGAATCCAGTGGTTGCGGTTCTCATCTGCTTTTCGGTTGCCAATGCGTGGATTAGGAGACACACGACTATAACGTTCAAACCTAGGCTAACCCCGAGAGCCGCAAGCTTTTCGTGCAGGTAATGCATCCTGTTCCTCCTGAAATTAATTTTGCAAATATTACATTTTGCGGTCGCCTCTCAGCATCACAACATATTTCAGGTTTTATTCTCAACTTATAATGTTGAAAAATTAATTACATAATTTAAAAACAATTTTATTTAAATTAAAAACAATATTTTGCTACAAAAATATTTTGCTACATTTTCCTTTCAATTACATAATAAGTATGTATGAGTTTTACAGAGAGCTAAGAAGACAATTTGTAGTAAATTAAAAAATTTGAAAATAATTTGGAAAAAGTTTTTTTTCCAAATGTCATGTTTACATAATGTTTCAATATTAATAAAAATACACATAAAGTTTACTGATTTCCAATTATGTGTAATTTTATGAATTCAAATTTAATTGTATAAAATTATTTAAGTGTGAAATATAACAAATTGTTTGTTCTAATTCAATGCGATGAACTAGTGTCATTTGATAGACTCATGTCATTTGATTAACTTTTTTTACTACTTTCCTTGACACAATCTACTCGTGACTGCAAGGCTTTCATTGCAGCATTCATTGTAGGATACAGTGTCGAATCATCTAGAAAACTGTGTCTGACTGTTTCTTCCATCTTGCATGTAATGAGATGAATCATGATGGTTTCCCATTCTTCCGTAATGATTAGACGTATTTCTTCGTACAGACTTTTGATGCTTTCATTTAACATTACGAGATGTTCAACATTCGGTTTATGACATTTTGGTACATCGATAACCCTTTGAACGGCGTCCCTAATGGGAATACTTTTGACCTCCGCGAGTTGTCGTCGGATCATATCGAAATCCATGTATTTACCAGAGAACATCGGGCAAACTCTCCACATCTTTGAGTCTTAATAAATTCACTATAACGATTTTAGTTATTCGTTTTAATAACTAAAGAATAAGTGTAATATATATTACCTTACAGATTTTGACAAGATATTTTCACTTTTAAACGACTTCAAGTATTTTTGTTGATTAAATATTTGCGCACGTTTATTTCTTGAAACTTTTTTTTTCTATCTCTGGAAGATTTTAACCAAAAACACATAGAAAAATTACAGTAATATAAAAACAATTTTGCTTGGTTTCGATCAACGAAATATCAAATTTAGAATATTTTTTACATTTCTAATAACAATCAATCAAATTAATGTATTTAATTTAAATTATAAAATAAGTATATTTCGTGTTTTGTGTAAACTTTGAATAGTTATCTTTTGACAGTTCAGATGACATATGTCAAATTTTAGTTATTCATAATTATTTGACACATGACAGCTCAAATGACATTTTAGTGACATATGTCAAAATTTACCCATGAACAATTGACGTAACATCAAAAGTTGTTAAGTTATGTCAGCTAATAATAACTTTTATTTAAATTCATTAATTTAATGATTTTCTAAACATATTTTTTGATGTAAATTGTGAGCAATTAATTAATTAATTTAAATTGGAAATATTTAGTGGTTGCGGTCAATTTAGCATGTAATAATGATGAGATTTTTTGTCGTTTGCGACGAGCTGGATGATGAAGACCAAAGGGCTTTTCCGGTCTTTGTTACGTGAAACTCGTTGAGGTATTGGAATTCCCGAGCGCCCGGATCGTTCAAATACCTACACGAAAGCAATCCACCCATCAATTTGATATGCTTAATCTCGATGAAACTGCATTTCGCTTGGATTTACCAAGTTCACATTTTAATTATATTGATTATTTATGTATTCAAACCAAAAAAAAATAATCAAAAATCTATATATTGGTGCGTTCACACTATGTGTTAGAAGCAATGTCGCATTTTTTTAGTCGTAAGCTTTTACAATTATATATAAATTATCATTTGACAGATGACAGTTCAAATCATACATGTAAAATATTATCCATACATAATCATTTGACAGGTGACATCTCAAATGGCATATATTAAATTTTTGACATATGTCAAAATTTCAAAATTATATTCTTAGTGTTGTTTTTAATTTTATATGAAGATGTTTTTTTTATATGATTTTACAATTATATTCGTATTAATTTTCTATAATTTAAATTTTACAAATATTGTCGACAAATTTTATATGTGTATGTGTATACACATATGTGTATGTGTATACACATATGTGTATGTGTATACACAACATTAGAAACGACTTCAGAAATTTAAATTATCATTTGACAGATGACAGTTCAAATGATACATGTCAAATATTATCCGAACATAATCACTAGACAAGTGACAGCTCAACTGACATATGTTAAATTTTGTTGACATATGTCAAATTTTACCCATGTTTAGAAACAATTCTCATTATTTCACAATTATATTCTTAGTTTTGTTCTTAATTTTATATAAAGATGTTTCCACACTATACATTAGAAACGGCCACGTATATTTTATTATATGATTTTACAATTAGATTCGTATTAATTTTCTATAATATAATTGAAATTTTTAAATATTGTCGACAAATTTAATATAAAATTGGACATACTATACGTTAAAAGTGACTTCAATATATTAAATTTTTATTTGACAGGTGACAGTTCAAATCATCAATGTCAAATTTAAGCAGTACATATTTATTTGACAAGTGACAGCTCAACTGACATATGTTTAATTTTATTGACTTGTATCAAAATTTATCCATGATTCGGAACAATTGACGCAATTTTTCAATTATAATCTTAGTGTTATTTTTTTTAACAATGTAATTGAACTTTCTTTTATCAATAATGAAACTATATTGTAAGTAATATCAGTTTTTAAATTTATTAAAATATATTGTTACATCATTCTTCTTCTTCATTTTTAACAATTTATTTTGCATTGTAATAACTTTGTCATCTACTCTTCGTGTCACGTTGAGGTTAACCACGAAACAAGCGATAAAGAGAGACGCATATAAATCATATTGCAATGATGCTGAGAGAAGAACAGGTGTAGCGAAACATGTTGGAAGCAAAAGAAGGGTGTGTGGGATTGAAGGGCTGCGATCGAGGACGCTGGAGGGTGGTCCTGTCCGAACCACTGACCACCGGACATGTTTCTCATTTGTCAAATGTATTCCATCCCTCACCCTCTCGAAACTCCTTGACGAGACATGACCAAACACAGGACAATTGCAATTAAAGCACTTAATCACATATCCAAGGACCAAAAACAATATTGCAATTCTCATTGTTTCAAACAGTTATAAATAATAGATAAATTAATGTAATAATCTCTTCAAAATGTAACAAGTTGTGTAGGAAATGTCATTAGTTATAAATCAAATGATGCAAAAAAAAGTACTTGCTACTATTTGTTAAAGTAACAAGTAAAAACTGCGTATAATTGTAAGTCAAGTCATGAATTAACAACTCGCAATGCACGACAAGTACTTGTCAAATTACATGGTACTTATTAAGTGTAATCTCAATTAACAAAAGGATTTGTTACAGTTAAATCAACAAGTTACTGCTTTTTTGATATAATGATACGTATACACTACTTTGATATAAAGGTACGTACACACTACTATTAAAAATAAAATACGCGCTTTAGTTTCATAATTTCTAAAAATACCATGAGTTCAGATTTAACAATTTACTTCCCAAATAACAAGTAAAAAAGTATTTCAAATAAAATTTTAAAGTCAACAGAGATACGAAACAGTTTACAATACATGATAATTACTTGACACATCAATTGTTAAATTACTTGCTACCATTTGTTACAGTAACAAGTCGAAATAACATGATTTGTTTATATAAAGGTGCATACACACTATATAGATATAAAGATACGAACATTATTTTCCTCATTTCTAACAATACCTTTGATTCACCTTGTATTATAGTATATTTGATAATTTACTTCGCAAGTAACAAACGTTTTTCAATTAAAATTGTTTGGAAACCCTATAGAAATGCAGATACTATTAAAACGAGTAATAGAGATAAGAGAATATAATCTTTTCATCAGCTCATAACGATTTTATTACCAAACAAATACAACATAATGCACTCAATAAACGAAGTATAGGAAATGCTCTACACTTATCCCATTCATCTTTCTATCGCTTCAATTGAAAGGAGACGTGAAGATATAATGACCCTACTATTACTATCAACTTCTACACCGAGATTAGACTGCATCACACTGATAAACGAGCATTTCCGAATAAACAAACGTCGCTTTCTTTCCATTTCACGAAACAGTTGAAACCATATTTCTTTTCACATCGATGTTTTCATAAACACGAGCATGTAAAATGATTACCGAAAAATAAAAACGAAACGCTATAAACAACAAACGAGCAATGAATGATATCTCCTTATAAAATAAAAGCAGAAACACAATAAAAAATTATAACATTTATTTCTCGTTTTATGAATAAAGTTAATTGTTTTTAGTTTGTTTACGAGCGTGTATTTTCTTTTTTGATGTTGGATAGTACGTTACCTAATGTATATTTGCAGATCGGATCTGTCCTCTGCGGTTACGGTGTTCTCTTGTGGACTCAAGTACAACAAATCATAGCTGGAGCAATACTGATAACCCTCGACTCGAACCCACAGAAAATATCGTTCGGACGTAATCTCTATTTTCGTTTACCGAAACTAGAAGAAGAAAAATAAATGTAGATAGTGTTTAGAAAACAAAAGTATACCGATTGATGTTTATATGTTTTCGGTTTTGTCCAAATGTTTCTGTTTATACCATCAATCTTTACAAAACATTTTCTGAATTAAATCTAACTATATTGAAGAATTTACAACCGTTAAAATATTAAATAATTGAAAATTGGACTATTTATAATGAATTCTTGACTTTGCATAATAAAACCGGTTTTTATATATAAAAAATGATTTGAATTAACCGGTTAAGAAAACAGGTATAAAATTATATTTAAAAAAAGGTTGACTCTACAAATCTAATTTTTTTTTAGTACAAATTGATATAAATTTGATTATATTTTCAAAAATTGCATTATTGAACATTGAAACTTTTGTTGTTAACTTCCAAATTCTTATACAATTATAATTCTTACTGTAGTATGCTTCATAAAATGAAGTTGCCTAATTGCTTTTACTTACATAAATCCACGTACAACGTTGCCGTTTTTTAGGTAATTTGTAGGAAAACAACAAGTAAATTTATTTGTTTTTTTCAGCAATTACTTAATGTGTTCAAATTGCCTTGTGTTATTTACGTAATTTATGAAATAAACGTCTATTAAATTATTGTTATTTTTTTTTGTAACAATTACTTTAATTTGCACGAGGCACGTTGATGCTTTCCGACAACATAAACAGGCCCATCGGAAGAACAAAGTACTGTGTGCAACGATTATCTCCGTCGATTATCTCTGGCAACGTGCAGTCAATTATAGAACGATGTGTGTTTGGGTGGGGAAGTTGATAAAAGCAGCACCTCGAGCGTTCAATTTCCAGTGGTTATTAAATTCAAGATGGAACAGGACATCAGCTACTTCGAGAACGCGACGGAGTACCAGAGACCGTTGAAATACCACATTCAGGAGGCTCTGATCATAGTAATAGCTATAATTGGAATAGCAAGTGATGCCCTTCTCATCTACGTCTTCACAAGGAGCAAACGTTTGTGGACGAGGACCAACCTCATCCTCATCAATATAGCAATATACGACGCGTTGTTCCTGCTGCTTTTACCTGATTTCTCTGATGTATTACTTCGCGCTATAGTCGGAAATATCTCCATTTGTCTACTAGAAAGCTACACCATCTTTCTACAACTTGCTGCCTTCTTGTTAGTGCTTTGCATAGTCTCCAACACCATAATTAAGACGAAGAAAGTTACGGATCGTGGCTTCTTCTACACTTTC
The DNA here is from genome assembly GCF_001412225.1 of Nicrophorus vespilloides. Classification (NCBI taxonomy): domain Eukaryota; kingdom Metazoa; phylum Arthropoda; class Insecta; order Coleoptera; family Silphidae; genus Nicrophorus; species Nicrophorus vespilloides. Next base: position 27,296 of record NW_017095899.1, read on the forward strand.
TACTGCACTTTCGGAACAATCATGCTATTAGATACCATCTGCTGCGCCACATACAACATCCATCCAACTATATTCCACATGGTTTCTTTAGTAGCTTTCGTCGTAATGATGCTGTGTCTCCTCTTCAAAGAATGCAACATTTGCTACAGGAAGATTAGGAAGAGGAAGAGCATGAATTCCAATACTATTCTACGCATCAACGTGGCCAGAATCTACGTTTATAATTGGCTTATAGCCATGCTCCTCTTCATCCTTACCTTCAGAATTCAGTACGCTTTTCTGCATTTGACTGCCTTCCTCACATCTACCTACATCGTCATTTACCTGGCTTACACCGAAAAGAAGTTTCGCTTAGTTCTAATGAACTGCTTCAGGTGTAATCGAGAAAGGTACGATGTTGATGCTACCATGAGCATCGCAGATGATTGCAGTGAGATCGACGTTGAGGATGTGAACGTTTCATTCGTCGAAGTGAACAACCTAGTGCATAATCAAACCTAATTCTTACGAATTTCCTTTCACATTTCTTGCATATACTCAATATTAAATTTGATACATTTCCTAACTCTAAACAACCTTGAACTTTTCACATTTTCTTCCTAAATTTTCACTTTTCCTTTCAAAATTGTTGATTTTAAAAAATTTCAGTTTTAACTATTCGATTTTCGTTTCACATTTCCTGATTATAACAAACCTTTAACTTTTCACTTTTCCTAATTTAAGTCAATGCTAAATATTTCGTTTTTACCATCACAATTCCTGATTTTAACAAATTTTTGTTGCTTTTTTTATTCGTCTCGAATTGTGAACTTGTGATACCTTAGTGAACTTCAGTTTAAGTGAAATATTTTCTTTGTTCCATCAAAAAGCCTAGAATATTTTTGTTTATTTATTTATTCGTTAATTAAATAACGCCAATTATTTCATTGTCACACATCAAAATACTAAATATTAATATTTAGATTATTTTTTTGTATATCTTCACAAATAATTCAGTCAAGGTCGAATATATTTATTGAATCTCTTTTCCTCAAAGAAATTACATTGTGAATTACAAATTTATTAATAATTAATAGATTTAATTACAAAAAAAATGACGCAAATTTAAAGTTGATTATTAATTATTATTTTAATAAAAAAAATATATATATTTAATGAAACTACAGACGTTTTTTTTTTGTCAAGATTTATGAACCAAATAAATGTATCGATGATGAAATCCAAATGATTTGGTTTGTCCCGGAGTATTTTTATTTATGCAATTTCCGTGAGTTTATTGCTTGAAACAGTATAGAAATCGGTCTTATTATTATATAGAAAATGCTATTACAGTGCAGAAGCTTTTTCCGAATGTTTCGCACACGCCGAAGAGGGAAATCGATCCACGTGCGTCGAGGGGAAAATGCAATTTTCCGATGTGACATTCCGTCGGGTCCACACGCTTACCTAACTGACAGCAACGTATACGAGGCACGTTGATGCTTTCCGACATCGTAAACAGGCCCATCCGAAGAACAAGGTACTGCTGCGACGATTATCTCCGTCGCGTTGGCAACGTGCACTCAATTATAGAACGATGTTTGTTTGGGTGGGGAAGCTGATAAAAACGGAAACAAAACTGGATGCGGCGGCTTCTCGCGCGTTCAGTTGCCAGTGGTTATTAAGTTCGAGATGGAACAGGACATCAACTACTTCGAGAACGCGACGGAGTACCAGAGACCTCTAAAATACCACATTCAGGATGCTCTGATCATAGTAGTAGCCATAATTGGAATAGCAAGTGATGCCCTTCTCATCTACGTCTTCACAAGGAGCAAACGTTTGTGGACGAGGACCAACCTCATCCTCATCAATATAGCAATAAACGACGCGTTGTTCCTGCTGTTTTTACCTGACTTCTCTGAAGGATTACTTCGCGCTGCATTCGGAAAAATCTCAATTTGCGTTCGGTGTCTACTAGAAAGCTACACCATCTCTCTACAACTAGCTGCCTTCATGTTAGTGCTTTGCCTGGTCTCCAACACAATACTTAAGACGAAGAAAGTTACGGATCGTGGCTTCTTCTTCACCTTCTACTGCACTTTCGGAACAATCCTGCTATTAGAAACCATCGGCTGCACCTCACACAACATCCATCCAACTCTATTCCACATGGTCACTTTACTAGCTTTCGTCGCAATGATGCTGTGTCTCCTCTTCAAAGAATGCAACTTTTGCTACAGGAAGATTAGGAAGAGGAAGAGCATGAATCCCAATACTATTCTACGCATCAACGTGGCCAGAATCTACGTCTATAATTGGCTTATAGCCATGCTCCTCTTCGTCCTCACCTGGAGATTTCAGTACGTTTTTCTGCATTTGACTTCCTTCCTCACGCCTACCTACATCGTCATTTACCTGGCTTGCACCGAAAAGAAGTTCCGCTTAGTT
>NW_017095899.1:29746-30464 GCF_001412225.1 Nicrophorus vespilloides
CATATACTCAATATTAAATTTGATACATTTCCTAACTGTAAACAACCTTGAACTTTTCACATTTACTGCCTAAATTTTCCTTTCAAAATTGTTGATTTCAAGAAATTTTTGCTTCTTCTTTTTGTTCGTCTCGAATTGTGAACTTGTGATACCTCAGTGGACTTCAGTTTAAGTGAGGAATTTTGTTTGTTCCATCAAAAAGTTTATCTTATCTTGTTTTCGAATATTTTTTTTTTGATTTATTTGTTCGTTAATTAAATAACGTCAATTATTTCATTGTCACACATCAAAATACCAAATATTTACATTTAGATTATTTTTTTTTATATATCAGTCAAGGTCAAATATATTTATTGAATCTCTTTTCCTCAAAGAAATTACATTGTAAATTACAAATTTATTATTAATTATTAATAGGTTTAATTATAAAAAAATGACGCAAATATAAAGTTTTTTATAAATTATTTTTTTAATAAAAAAAAACATATATTTAATGAAACTATAGATGTTTTTTTTTGTTGTTATTATTTATGAACCAAATAAATGTATCGATGATGAAATCCAAATAACGTCAAGTAACACTATAAATTCACAATACTGCGAATTACTGAAACATAATATATGAATGTGCAATAACGAGAGGTTTCCTGTTACATCATCATGAACAAATAAATAAATAAATCGTTTAATGGTAACGAAATATAACACAAAAGTAAAT
>NW_017095899.1:30474-45357 GCF_001412225.1 Nicrophorus vespilloides
CGTCTTGAGCGTTCAGTCGGTTGTGGTCATCAAGCTCAAGATGGAACAGAATATCAACATCGTGCATGTCGTGATCATAGTAGCCGCTACAGTTGGAATCGTGAGTGATGCTCTCATCATCAAAGTCTTCACCAGGAACAAACGCTTGTGGACGAGGACCGACCTCATCCTCATTAACATAGCAATAAACGATGCTTTGTTCCTCTTGTTTATATGTGTTTGTTTAATTGTCGACACATTCGAGAAGCTCTCCACGTGCGTTAAGTGTCTACAAATAAGCTACTCCTTCTACCAACCACTGGCTACCTCTATGTTAGTGCTTTGTCTCATCTCCGACGCATTAATTGAGACGAAGAAAGTGACGAATTGGGGCTTTTTCTTCATCTTCTACAGCTCTATCGGAACCATCCTGGTAGTGGAAACCTTCGGCTGCACCTCACTCAATATGTATTCGCCAATTCTATACGCTTTGGTCACTATATTTGCTTTTTTCGTTATGGCGCTGTACCTCGCCATCAAAGATCAGAAGATCAAGAATACTAGGAGCACGAAACCCAATACTGCTCTTCGCATCAACGTGGCCAAAATCTACGTTTACAATTGGTTTTTGACCTTTGTTTTCTTTCTCATCACTGCTGCTCTAAAATTGGATCACTTTTATTTACTTCTGAATTTCTTCTTCACGTCCACACACATCGTCGTTTTACTGGCTTGCACCGAACAGAAGTTCCTCTTAGTTATAATGAACTACTTCTGGTGTAATGGAGATGTTGATGCTACCATGAGCATCGCAGATGATTGCAGTGATGTCCAAGTCGTGAACAAGAATGTTTCTTACAATGCAGAGAACCACGTAGTGCAGATCCAAAATCCAATTCTTCACAAATCCAGGTTTTAAACCAACCCCAATTTCCTCATTTGAACCAATGTCTCACATTTCTCTTATCGTTTTACCTTAAATTTCGTTAGTACCAATGAAAAACCATATTTGATCTTGTTTTTTTTTTATCTTTAAATTATTCGTTTTACATTAACTGAATTCAAATAATGCACATTTTTGCACATTTATTGATTTTAACTTACCTCAAACATTTTACATTTCTTAAACTTTTCGCTTTCACATTTCTTCAAACCCTAAATTTGTAGATTTTCCTTTCACATTTCCTGATTTAAAAAAAAATCCTGTTTTTTTTTGTACGTCTCAAACGATGAACTTGTAATATCTTCAGTTTAAGTGAGGAATTTCGTTTGCTCCATCAAAAAACTTACATTTTTCTTGTTTTTTTTTAAATTTATTTGTTCGTTAATTAAACAACGCAAATTATTTAATTGTCACGTATTATACCAAATATTTACATCACTTTCACATGACCTATCTTCAGTCAACCCTAAATTCATTATCTTATCTTATATTTGTACATTTATTTTGTTTATTTGTTTGCGAATTGAATAACTCCAATTGTTACATTGTCACAAATCAAACTATGTTTACATTTATATTAAATTGTATATCTCATAAATAATTAAATCAACTTCAAAAGTATTTATTGAATTTCATTTATTTCGTATTATAACACAAAAGTAAATAAAGGTATTTAATTATCAACATTTATAATACTCAATTTATATTATTTCCCGTTTTTTAATATTTACCCATTTTTTCATCAGAAAAACGCTGAAAATGAAATTAAAGATTTTCAAGACATTAACTAGAATTCAATTTCTATCTATTTTAATAAACATTTATATTTGTTAATGTTTTTATGACTTTAATTATTTATTTTTTTATGAATATTCGAGTAAACTGCAGATTCATTCATTTTTCTATGTGAAAAATTTCTATTTTTTTATATGTAATAATTAATGATTTTATGACTATAATTATATTTATTTTTCTTTTCAATGTTATGAATAAGTTAGTCGACTTTAGATTCTTTAATTACTCCATTGAAATAGCGTATTAAACTCAAGTGTTGTGACTCATTTCATCTTTCTGTAGACTTTAAATTAAACAGAGAAAAATGCACTCAACGTATGGACTTATTTTTGTTGAATACGTACGTTTTTATCTTCACAAAAATATAGAAAAAACTGTCAAGCGTTCAGTTCTGTTTGTTTAGATTAGATAACATTAATTTGTAAGCAACAGTTGAACATATTGAGTAACTGATATAATGATTAAAGTGAAAAAAGACAAAAAAAAACTTAATTATGCAAAAAAGTTAAATATTCGAATTTTCCAATTACAATTTATCATTTTATGATTTAATAATTTTATAATTTTTTATGAGTTTTTTATTTAATTTGATAATTCTCGTTAAATTGAATAAAATAGTAATGAACATATTACATTTTGCAACTAAAACTTCACATAACTATTTTCGTAGAAATTCTCGAATTAATGTCAAAGACAAGGTGAATTTTTGTGGTCGGAAAAGTCTATCCAATACGTCGCGTTTTTCTTTCGATTTTCCTCTGAAAGGCACCTGTTGATTGTAACCTTTTACGTAGTTGTAGGAAGAACGTCCACAAATTTACTTGCACGTATTTATTTCACTTCACATCTTCAACTTTATTTACTATTGATTTACTAAAGGTTACAACATTGATAAGTCATGAAACTATAAATGGAAGACAAGAATACATTATTTCAGTAAACATGTTTTCTAGAACTTTGTATTTGGTTTAATAATGGAAAAAGCAGAGAAATTATATACATTTTTAATTTACATAATTAATTTAAAATATAAACAATTTTAACAATTTGTAAATAAAAANNNACTATTACTAGTTTATGTATACAATATCTAATATATAGACTTGTGTTTAGTGTAGATGTATTAATAATTAATTACAAAAAAAATTGAATTAATACATTACATTTATGTACTTTTACTAGTAAATGTATACACTATCTAATTAATAATTCTTTATTAATAATTTAAAAAGAAACAATCAAATTTATACTGAAAATTTGTAAAAATAAAACAAATATTCACTTTTACTAGTAAATATACATAATGAATATATAACAAAAGTAAAATTCTTTTTTTTAGATGATATCACTAAATTTACCATTTGGGTTAGTAACGGATTAAAATGAAATGTGGAAACTTGTTGAATGAACCAAGATAACACTTGTTTATCCTATCGATAATCATGGAAATAGATGAACTGTAGACCTATTTACGACTGTTTATCCAAATGAAAGAAAACTTTTTTTTCAAGTAAAAGTGGATAAACACTTTTGTCAACATGATTTTGTCAAGAATTAATGTAATTTTACACATTTCATTCTGGAGTTCTCCAAGGTTCTGACATGTGTCCAATTATTCATTCATTGTTAATTATTTCAATATTTTTATCATTTATAAATTTAAAAAAACATACAAGAATATCAATACTTACCACAGGTTTTTAAAATATATTTAATCTTTGCATTTAAGTCCATATAATCAATAAAATTTGATAATTTTGCTAAATAAATCATAGAAATAAAACCATTTTTCTATAAGGTTTTCAAAATTGATGTAAACTTATGTAAATTGACATATCTTCAGAAGTTTAGAAAAAAAAACTGCATATGACAATTAGTTTTTCCAGAAAATTTGTATAAAATATTCACTATTACTAGTTTATGTATACAATATCTAATATATAGACTTGTGTTTAGTGTAGATGTATTAATAATTAATTACAAAAAAAATGAATTACTACATTACATTTATGTACTTTTACTAGTAAATGTATATATTATCTAATTAATAATTCTTTATTAATTGTAGATGTCATAATAATTTAAAAAGAAATAATCAAATTCACACTGAAAATTTGTAAAAATATGAATAAATCAACTATTCACTTTTACTAGTAAATGTACATAATCAATATATAACAAAAATAAAATTCTTTTTTTCTTTAGATGATATCACTAAATTTACCATTTGAGTTAGTAACGGATTAAGATGAAATGTGAAAACTTCATGAATGGAAGGTTTTCCATATAAACTTATGTAAATTGATATATCTTCAGAAGTTTAGGAAAAAAAAACTGCATAAGACAATTACTTTTTCCTTAAAATTTACATAAACTATACTTAAGTCAATATTTGTACTAGCTTTTGATTATTTTACCAACATAATTAAAAAAAAAATATAAAAATTATATAAGAAAACCATATTTTTTTCATGAGATTTTCGAAATTGATATAAACTAAATATAAAATCCTTTATGCAATAGATTTAAGTTATATTTGGTTTTAGCCAATTGATTTGAATCAACGTTTATTTCCGCACTGTCGGGATTTACATGCATTTACATATTACATTTCCGTGACAGACGAAACTTCCGGTTTCATTTTTTTTTGTATTTATTTCCATTTGTTTCACATATACAATTTTTTTGGTTGATATTTGTATTTTATTTGTGTCGCATGTCTGGCTTTCATAAAAGCGCGAAAATATGCAAAATGCACGTAGGGAAATATATTTTATTGATGGAAAATGCAAAAAAAATACAACACAACAAAAAAAAATTGCACAAATAACGATTAACTAAAAAGCACGTATCAGTGAATTTAACATGTATATGGGAGGACAGGCAGGAAAAATGATCTTCACCCCTAACACACATATTATTTTTTTTTGTATGGTGAAAATTCAATTTTCCTGGAATAATATTTGCAGTGCGACACAGAAAAGATGCGAGCCGGCTTTTGCCGCCTCATAAACATGTTTCCATCCGCTGTTATTAAATTTCCATTTTCATAAGACTGTTTATTTATTATCCGGTATTCTTTCCAAAACAATTTATAGTTTTGATTTTTTTTTGCTTATTTTTATTTATACTTTGGATTGTCGGAGCTTTCGGTTCGGATTTGGATAAGATGTCGCTTTGAAAAGGCAAAATTGAGTGCCGAAAATAACTTTTCCTATTCCTGTTATATACATGGAGGAAATTCGTCCTGTTTTTATAGGGAAGATGAAAAACAAACAATGTTTTATGTTTATTTACTTACAAAGTGCTTTAATACATTAAATGATTACTCAATAATTAAGAGTGATAACTTGATAAGAAAATATGCGGATTAAAGATAAAATTATGACCTTTTCAATGTGTTGAGCTTCGTTCATTTGTTATAAGCTGTCAAAGTTGAGCATTAAAAAATCTAGTTTCAAAAGAAGCGGCTTCAGTTTTCATTTAATTACTCAACAACCAAATAAATTAATTTCTACATTTAAAATGATTATTAACTAAAAAACTATAGTGTTTTCAATGAGCCAATTATAATATTTCAGTTATATACCGTCCGTCTGTTACAAGCTACCAAAGTTTTGTTCGTCAACCGAAGTTTCACTGCAATTTTTTATTTTAAACTTTCTTCATTAATCGCCAATATTAATATCAGTTATATATACAAAAAAAAACATTTATAATCAAATTAAAATATGTACAATTTCCAATAAATGCAAATTTTGAAAAAAAATAATTTTAATATTTATTTATTTTCAACATGCTTTAATATTTTATATAAGTACTCAATAATTAGGTAAGACAATTTGATAAGTAAATATGCAAATTAAAGACAACATTATGACCTTTTCAATAAGCCTACTCAATTATATGTGTTGAGTTCCGTTCATTTGTTATAAGCTGTCAAAGTTGAGCATTAAAAAACGAGTTTCAACAGAAACAGCTTCACCTTTTATTTAATTACTCAAAAACTAAATACACTAATTAGTCCATTTAAAATGATAATGAAATAGAAAACTATAATCTATCCAATGAATTTATTAGAATAATTCAGTTATGAACCGTCCGTCTGTTACAAGCTGCAAAAGTTTTGTTCGTAAACCGAGATTTTACTGCAAATTTTTACTTAAAACTTTTTTTTATTAATCGATAATATTAATATTAGTTATGTATACAAATGAAAACATTGATAATCAAATTAAAATATACAACTTCTAATAAATGTAAATTTTGGGATACAAAATATTTAAAAACATTTATATTTCCAAGAAATATTTTCATAATTAAACAAAATAAACAATTCAGATAAATGTTCTTGCTACTGAAAACAGGAATTAAATAAAATCATAATTCTCAATGGAATATGAAAATTTCCATTTGCGCAAGAACAGTTTTGAGAAATCGAAAAGTTTTGCAGAATGCGCCGATAAATGAGAAATGAATTTGCGTTTCACAAACAAACAATATTATTACTATCATATCAAGTCTCTCTGTAAACATTTTTTTGATCATCGAAACCAATTAAACAACACAACTGAACGAGATAACCTTTATTTTCTTGACCCGAATCACGTCGAAATTGTTGTATTTCACTAGAAATGTATATCTCAATTTAATTAATTAAATTTAATCGAAAAATTCTGTAAATAATTATAGTTTTTTTTACATAATAATTTGACAGTGTTGTTTAAATAATTATCCAAAATTCACCTCTAAAATTAATTAAAATTTAAAGTACAAAACTTATAACTATGGTAACAATTCATCGTAGGTGTATCTTTCAAAAAGTTTGTCCAAAGCTGGACCGATGAATCTTGTAATAGAATTCTGAAGAAGAGGACAGATTTTTTCGTACAAATAATAGTAATTGTCGTTCAAAATTTCGTTCATCATCTGCGTCAATTTCTTGCTTCCCAGATACAGATTTTCGATGTTCAGGTAGAAAGATCCGTTCGTTAATTTGACGTGAGCTTCCTGAGATGAAACCTTCATGTAGAAATCACCGTGTTTCTCGATTACTTTCGTGTGTAGAGTGTAGTTCATCAAGAAATTTGCTAAAATAAGAATATGATTAATTGTTAATGCATTTGCTAGATATTTTCTATTCAACTATTGTCCTTAACATACATTGCTTAACTTTTACAATTTGTGTTACTTCTAGTAGTCTAGTAAAAATTACCAATTTACTGAAGTTGACAAAGTGTATTGATCACCTATTCAATTAATGTCTTTAACACACATTGCTTCGCTTTCTAGTATAAAAGTTCCAATTTGACAAAGTGTTATGTTATTAAACCAGACAAAGTGTTTTAATCGCCCATTGACTGTCCTTAGCACAATTTCCTTAACTTTTACAATTTATGTTATTTTAAATTCTCAATAGTTTTTGAAAAATATATACGTTTTAATTCTATTCAAGTTGACAAACTTTGCAGAACTTTTATAATGTTTGAAGTAAAATATCAATCATACAAGAAAAAACGCTTTTATTATAATTAAATTATTTGAAAACTTACATCCGTTGATAAAAATGTCGCCCATACTATCGAAATTCATGTTGAAGAGTTTCCCTTTGATGCCGCACGCTCCCATCCCTTGCAAATAAGGAAACAAGACCAGAATCGTACACTTATTTTCCTCCAGATCCGCTTCGACGCTTTGGACAAAAAAGTTATCCAATCCTGTCACATTGTTGTTCCATAAACCAAATTCGAAAGTCGAAGTGTTCACGAATGAGTACGGAATATAAGTGACATTTAAACTGGGTATTTGAAGGTCAGGAATTCCTTGCGCCAGATACGGTTTCAAAGCTTCCAAATTTTCCAAAATGCACGTGTTCAGTTCACTCGAAGATCTACTGCAAGGCTTCAAGAATTTAGCTAAAATCAAGTTAAGATTAATTAATTAAAGAAAGTAAAATTTTTCATCTATTTTTTATTGAATTAAAACTAAATCATTTCTTACCTAATTCAGCAAAAGCTAAAGCATAGCAAGAGCTCAACAATATAAAATATTTCATCATTTTCTTAATGTTTAAACTGCGTTCTTTCGACTGCGATTCAATCGAAAATGATTGAAGACTAAATAAAAATCACAAATTTATTTCAATAGTTTATAAATATTTATGAGCAATTTGTGAATACTTTAATTATTTTTTTTTATAATTATCTCCAATTATCAATTAAATCATCAACCATTTATTTCAGTATAAAATAAAATGTAATATAATTATAAATTTTTATTACGGTTTCTATTAAAAATAATTATGCAGTTTTATTTTACCGTAAAATTTTCATGTAGTAATTTTTCTATTACTTTGTCGTATAATAATGTAATTATATATTTTTAACGAAAATTAAGAAAATTGTAAAATTCAATTTGAGAAAATATATTTTCTTTTTCGAATAGTAAATCTTTTTTTTTTGCAATAAATTACATTCAAACTTAAGACATTGGCAACATTTGTTAATTTATTTAAAGTTTAAACTTGAAAAAGGTAAAATGGAATCAAATTTCTTTATTTAACATAAAAATTAACAAATTATTTTTTGGAAACGTTTCTTCATAACAAATTTTCCAAAACAGGTCCAATTAATCCCACCAACGATCCTTCCAGGAACGAGAACCACGAACAAGTAGTAACAATCATTCTTTCCGTGCGTTAATTTAACATTTCCCAAATAAAGATTAGTTAAATGAAAGAAAGAAAATTCCATTCATTGACGATCTCTTTCAATAACGGCCGTTTTCAAAATGTAATACAACAGAGAAAACTTACTTACATTCACAAAAATATCACCCATTCTATCGAATTTCATTATTTATAAGAAAACCAAATTAATTTACAACTATAAAATTGATTCATTTATAATAATTATAATTTGTATATTTTACAAAATTAAACCCTATTTAATGATACAATTTTGATTTCCTAATTCATACTATATAAATATAAATGTAAATAAGGAAAGTAGGATAATTAAAAGAGAAAATAACTTGCATTCCAAATGTATTATTTCTTTCATTAAAGTATTTGTAAATTGTGATTTTTCAAATAAATTTTACGAGTTTCAATGATTTGCAATAAATTTTGCTACAATTTCTCACAAAAAAACACTTTTTTGAAGCAAACATTCACAAAAACTGTGGCTGAATGCAATTCTAACAGATTTTTTCTTTTCAAAACCGCACGAAGCAAAGAAGAAATGTATTCATTTTATATCAGAAACGTTGAACGGAGTGCACGTGTTGGCGTGAGCTCCTGAGTTCAAACCGAACAAAAGTGTCAATAATCAATTAATAAAGTTTAATCATACATCAATATAATCAAGAAAATATGGCGGAGAAATTAGTAAGAAAAAAAAGGAGGTCAACCATAAGGGCCTTAAGAAAATTGAAGAAAACGACTTGTCCTCATTATCCCAAGTGATAAAAAATCAAAAAAACTATTGAATAAAAACCGAACACAAGGCGAAATTCTGATTCAGGAAATATTGAGATTTTGCAAATAATAAGAGAATTGCACAAGAGAAGACAAATGGTGCATAAGAAAAAAGAAAAAATGACTGCAAGAATTATATACATAAAACAATAAAATACAAAAATCTAGCTGAGACAGCAAACAGATGCGAAATGAAAGAAGGCAAGAGTCAAAATCAAAGAAATATATTGAAAAAATAAATCTATCTATTCCATAACTATTGAAAAATCAAGACGATCTATAGAAGATGCTTACGAAAAACTGGATAATGATGGAAATGAAGAACAAATAACAAAAATTAGTTAACCCATTTTTGGATTAAAACAAACATAAATGGAAACACTTGCAAAAAATCAAAATTATAATAAATTACACAATTGTTGGTGTCGCTGAGATTTGAATCTACCAATTTTCGTATCAGATTGTATTGTATTTCCAAATAAAATCAAACATAACATTATTTATTATGTATATAAATGATTTTATGTTTTAACCGTTTTGCAACTCGAGAGGGTTCACACATATATCTTATTACAAATTTCACCAACTTAATGGTTTTTAGTTTGTGTCGGTTAATATTTCTACACAAATAATTAATTATATTTCAATTAATTTGGATATTTAAGATGTCCAATGTCCATGTATTAGAAAATCTTTAACTGATGTATCTTTATTAAAAAACATTAGAAAATACAAATTAAAGAATAACTGCACTTGCAATTTTCATTGTTTTTGGTCGTTCTGACAATAATTTCTATCCTTATGTTCTATCCTTGGAATGGACATAATTGAAATTAAGTTGGAACACCGGCGACCTTGCAAGGTTTTACTAAAGAAAAACCAAGGTCATTTAGAAAAGTAGCTCCATTTTTTGATTGTATAACAGTGAAATCAGAATTGGCTATAAAATGGAGAATTCTACAATGTTTCTTGCTATTATATTTTAATAGCATAATTGATCAAAACTGTCTGTTCCACCTTTTATTGGAACAAAATCATGTTGAGATTTTCCAGTTGTTTGGGTAGATGTTATTTCTTCAAGTTCTCATTACCAACCTTTCAAGAGGAGTCAATAAAAGACATTGCAACTCTTGTATCAAATTAACTGATAATGGCTATACCTTGCAATAAATTGTTTACATATATTTTTTACATCGAAACAGTGTTTCTTTCTCTTTTTCAAAGTCAATGATTTGCAACAAATTTTGTTACAACTCACTCAGACAATCTATTTTCTGGAATGATAGCCTACATTTCGAAGAGATGTTTTTCGTTTTCAATTTATCTTATCAAAAACTCACGAAACTCTTGTCTGTTTCGGATCCATAGAAGAATTCCCAAACTTTCTTTAGAAACCCAATTTTTGGAGTTACTCAACAATTTTATTGAGCGTACATAAATATCATCAATACTCCTAGATTAACAACAATTTATTTATATAACACCAAATAAATATTATATTCATATAACAATAATGTTAATGATTCTAAAGAAAAAACACATTTAAAATAAACAAAATAATAGATTTTACTATAAATTATTATGGAAACATTTCATCATAGGAATATCGTTCAAATAAACTTTCCAAACCGGGACCGATCTTTGAAATCAACGCATTTCCCAAGAGCGGCTCCAAAATGTGAAACAAGTAATGATAGTTTTCGTTGAGAATATCGTTCATTCTCTGCGTCAACGATTTACTTCCCATATACAAATTCTCGACGTGAATGAAAAACGATCCGTTTACGTGAGCTTTGGCTTCCTGCGAAATGATTTGCATGTGGAAGTCTCCTTGCTTCTCGACGATCTTCGTATGTATAGTATAGTTTACCACAACGTTTGCTAAAATCGAATAAGTTATAGATAAAACTGAAGTAAAAACATGAAACTTTAGCTAAAAATAGACTTACTTCCATTCACAAAAATATGTCCCGTACTGTTCAACTTCAAATTGAACAAATCTCCTTTGAGTTGACAAGAACCAACACCTTGTCCATGCGTGATCAACAATTCAGCCGAAATTCTATGATTACTCAAATCCGCATCGACTTTCGTCACTTCGATGTCTTCAAGCCCGGTCAGCTTGTAATTCCAAATCCCGAATTGGAAGCCCATGAACTCTGTGAAGGCGTAAGGAATTTCGATTACCTTCAAACTGGGCAAAGAAAGCTCCGGAACACCTTCCAGAAGATACGGTTTCGAAGCTTTGATATTGTTCAAAATGCAAGTATTCAGATCCGGAGAAGATCTGCTACAAGGCTTGATGAAAGAAGCTAAAAACAAATTGATTTATATTATTGAATTACAATACAAAATATTTACCTAATTCACAGTACACTAAACTCGTATAAAAACCTAATAAAAGTAGTTTAATCATTGTAATTCAGTTAACTTTTAGACACTTATTTTCTGCAGCTGCAAATTTATGAATGCACCTCATTTTCTAAGTGCAACTATTTACTACTATATAATATTCGCTATTTTTATAATGTGAATATTTGCATATTCATAAGCAATAAAAAGTTGACCTTAACGATTATTTCTTATGTTGTTTTTAAACAACTATAAATAACTTGAATATTTGAAAAAAATTCTTCATTTATGCGCATTTTTTTTCTTGTGATTTTGTCTATTTCTCTAAAAAAGAAACATATGTTATTCCTATAAGAATATATTAAATATTTCGATATAAAAATCTTACAAGCTGTTATTTACTAATGAAATGAACTAACAAGTTGTAAAATAAAAAATAACAATTTTTCTAGTTTAAGATAAATATTTCATTTGTACTTAATTAACACAAGTTACTCGGCACATTTCAACACATATTTTCATTACATTGTTGCATTCTATTTAAAAACAACAATTTGCATCTTCGTTTTTATCGAGATACAGGGAGGTGAGATATGTTCTGTGTGAGTCTCTTATCTTATCTGTATTCAATTATGGACATAATTGAAATTAACTTGGAACACCGGCGACCTTGTAAGGTTTTACTAAAGAAACACCAAGGTCATTTAGAAAAGTAGCTCCATTTTTTGATTCCATAACAGTCAAATCAGAATTAGCTATAAAATGGAGAACTCTACTCTTGCTATTATATATTAATAGCATAATTGATCAAAACTGTCTGTTCCACCTTTTATTGGAACAAAATCATGTTGAGATGTTCCAGTTGTTTGGACAGATGTTCAAGATCTCATTACCAACCTTTCAAGAGGAGTCAATGGAAGACATTGCTTAGTTTCCTCTGTGGTAATTTGTTTTGCCCTAAGGGCAGGTAAACATCTTTGCATGACTATTTCATGCTAATATTCTACAATTTGAATTGGAAAATTTCTAAATCCATTAACGACCAAAAACATCAACGTAATATCAACAGCAGGTATCGTGAGGTATTGCTTCGGAGCCAGCAGTAGTGTGCATGTCGTTTTTTAAATTGATTCGGTTCCCTTTGGCCAAAAGTACTCATTGTAATTTTTTTTTTATTTTCTTTTGTATCCGTTTTTTTTTGGTCAATAAATTTGATTATTATCCTTATTATTTTATTGTGGCAAGAAAATGTTACCTCTTCTATTTCAATTATTTCATTATCTTCCAGTTAAATTATTAAACTATATTGTGAGTTATAAGCACTTTATTTTAATTTGTAAACGATAGTACGAAAGGAATTACATAATAATTATTTAGCCAGGAGTAGTTAAGTTTGTTTAACTTTTATTGTTTTTGGTCGTTCACAATTTCTGACAATAATTTCTATCCTTATGTTCTATCATTGGAATATGAACATAATTGAAATTAACTTGGAACACCGGCGACCTTGTAAGGTTTTACTAAAGAAATACCAAGGTCATTTAGAAAAGTAGCTCCATTTTTTTATTCCATAACAGTTAAATCAGAATTGACTATAAAATGGAGAACTCTACAATCTTTCTTGCTGTTGTATATTAAAAGCATAATTGATCAAAACTGTCTGTTCCACCTTTTATTGGAACAAAATCATGTTGAGATGTTCCAGTTGTTTGGGCAGATGTTCAAGAGCTCATTACCAACCTTTCAAGAGGAGTCAATGGAAGACATTGCTTAGTTTCCACTGTGGTAATTTGTTTTGCCCTAAGGGCAGGTAAACATCTTTGCATGACTATTTCATGCTAATATTCTACAATTTGAATTGGAAAATTTCTAAATCCATTAACGACCAAAAACATCAACGTAATATCAACAGCAGGTATCGTGAGGTATTGCTTCGGAGTCAGCAGTAGTGTGCATGTCGTTTTTTAAACTGATTCGGTTCCGTTTAGCCAAAAGTACTCATTATATTTTTTTTTATTTTCTTTTGTATCCGTTTTTTTTGGTCAATAAATTTGATTATTATCCTTATTATTTTATTATTGGCATCACTTTCGATTCAATTATTAGTTTATTGTGGTAAGAAAATGTTACCTCTTCTATTTCAATGATTTCATTATCTTCCAGTTAAATTATTAAACTATATTGTGAGTTATAAGCACTTTATTTTAATTTGTAAAGGATAGTATGAAAGGAATTACATAATAATTATTTGGCCAGGAATCGTTAAGTTTTTTTACCTTAATTTTGTTTATATTTCTTTTAATCGATATACATAATTATCATTAAGATATAATAAAATAAGTGTCCGATTTAAGAGTTTAATTTGTCCCAAAATAAGTGTTCTATTTCATAAAAACTAGAGTTCTTCAATACTGAACGAGGAATCTTTTTGTTGTAATGATTAAATGGCGTAAAGAAACTTAAATAAAAGACTTTGAAGTCATGGTAGACAAACCAATCTTATGTTCTACCCATTTTCAATACCGGCGCGAACCATTTCCTCATCATCAAAAACTGCAATGTCCATTATCTTGATGGAATTTATTTTTACTGCCAATAGGCAGCGGGAATTAATTTCTCTGTAATTCTTTGAATATAGATTTTTTTTACGTAATAATTGAGTTTAAACAAATTGTCAGCGGGTAAGAAAAAAATAAACAAAAACTTACAAATGTTACAAAATTTTACCAGTTCACTACACAAATTATTTTCAAACATGTTGATTTTCGGGACGTAGTCACTTTTTCCATTTATATAAATAACTACTGATAATTTTTTTTTTTTTTTAGTTTTAATGATTTTTTCCTTCGTCTAATATCCACATTGTATTCATTTATGTAAATCATATTTTCCTGGCCTGGGTCATACAATTTTTTTTAAGTTGTGGTTTAACTGAATTATCGGTTCACATGAATAAGGTGTGTTCGTGGATGTAGTGAAAAAATTGTAAAGTTTCTTCGACTTTCCCCGTTTCTGCTTCAAGGCTGTGGCAGGCCAAAGGGTAGTCTGTGCGTAAGCACATCATTATTTTCGAGATTACGTCCTCTTGTAATGCTTCTTATGGTTGAATTTGGATGATTCTCTACCTTGGTCATATCTACCTTGATCACGAATATAATCATGAATTTGGGGATTGCCGGCCTCCTCGTGCAAGTCATCTATTCGCGTGTATCTGCCTGGAGATACTATAACTATCTGGCACTTGTTTTGATATACTTGAAGGATTTTGAAGTCACATGTCATAATTGGCCTTAGAATTTATATATAAGTAATTTATTTGATGTGTTTAGTCCACTCA